>NC_054486.1:106947244-106957244 GCF_017639515.1 Carcharodon carcharias
TTCTGGCTCCCGTGCAGGTGAGGGACACACCCTAAACTTCAGGACATTGTACAGGAGCGCCCCCTAGAGGACACACCCTAAACTGCAGGACATTGTACAGGAGCGCCCCCTAGAGGACACACACTGTACGTACAAGAACTTACACAGCAGCGCTCACATGAAGGACCCACGGTGTACTGGAGGAAATTATACAGCTGCGTCACCTGTAGGACACACACTCTGTAACTATGGGAAATTATACCGGAGCACCCCGTAAAGGACACACACTGTAACTATAGGAAATGAGGCAATGAGGCCAGAGCATTCCCGCCCCGCGGATACATCCTGTAACTAACGGGAAATTATACAGCAGCGCCCCCCTCCAGGATACACCCTGTAACTACAGGAACATATACAGGAGTGCCTCCTGGGGGACACAAACTGTAACTACAGGAATTGAAATACAACGCCCCCTTGTAACTAACAGGAAATTATACAGCAGGACCCACCCTGTAACTACAGGTAAATATATTGGCGTGCACCCCTTTAGGACACACCTTGTAACTACAGGAAGTTATAAAGGAGCGCGCCCTGTAGGACACACACTATAGCTACAAGAAATTGTATAAGTGGCCCCTGTAGGACACACACACTAGCTACAGCAGCACCCCCTGTAGGGCACACACTGTAACCAGAGGGAATTGTCCAGGAGCGCCACCTATAGAACACATCCTGTAACTGGAGGACATACAGATGAGCCCCCTGGTGGACATAAACAGTAACTACAGGAAATAATACAGGAACACCCCCTGGGGAACACACCCTGTAACTACAGGAAATTATACAGGAGTGCCCCCCCACACCCCCCCCCCTCCTCCTTGGAGGCCACACACCGTAACTTCAGGAAATTATACCAGAGCGCCCCTATAGGACACACCCTATAACTAGAGGAAATTATACAGGTCACCCCTGGAGGACACATACTGTAAACACAGGAGATAATACAGTAGTCCCCCTGTAAGGCACACATTGCAACTACACAAACTTATAAATGCAGGTCACTCACTGTAACTTCAGTGAAATTACATTAGGAGCACTCCTGGAGGAGATGGGGAGATGACACAGGAGCACATTGTGCAGTAATGAAACCACCCACAGGAAACAATAATTGCAATATTGCATCTGCTCAAGGCTGTTAAATAGTGGAAGAGAACTATATTATTTTACATCAAAGTAAACAGGAATTCTCATGCCTATTTAATGCTGCACCTTTTTCAAGAATAAAATCAACTTATTATTCTTTGAGAACAGTGGATAATTATTAGAACAATAGAATTAAACACTTAATTATATTTAAAATAACAATATACTACTGTAATCACTGAGGCCACATCAGCAAACACAACAACTACAGTCCCACAAACAACAAATGAGAGAAGCCGCTAGTTAATCTATTTTGGTGTTGATCACTTTACTCATAAAACTTCCTGATTTTCTTCCAAGATCCACCTGAGAAACAGATTCATATCTCAACCAAAAGACAAGACCTCTGACAGTGCAGCATTCCCTCAGTTTGGGTTATGCAATCGAATTCAAAACTGTGCAGCACACAAATACATAAACCTGGAGAGTGGGGAAACAGAAAGTAGCTGGGGTAAGCTTTTAATTTATTGCAAATTAACCAACTATAAATTATAATCTAAGGGTTTTAGATAATAACAGTTAAGTTAAAAAAAGTGATGTCTGCGCAGGAGAGGAAGCTCATTGGTGAGTAGCTAGTGAGTCTTATTTAATTAAGTAATAAGTTCAGTGGTCTCATAAATAGAGGAACAACAGGGCATCTTGAGCCCATTGGAGTGCACATTCTGCTCCATATGGGAAAGCCATACGTGCAGGAATTGTAATCAGCTGGATGAGCTGGAGCTCCGGGTTTCAAAACCTGAGCAGCAGGTAGCATCACTGTGGCACATCTGTACGATGGAATTCTTCATAGTCAGCATGTTTTTAAATGTGGCCACCCCACAGCTTAAGGCTATGCAGGCAGAGAGGAAATGTGTGGCTGCCAGGCATGTAGTGCAGGAGTCACCTGAGTGTATGCCACTGTCCAACCACTATTCAGTTCTGGCGAAAGTGATAGTTCATCTGGGGAGTGCAGCCAGAGCGGAGTCGATGGTGCCACAGCTGTCTCAACTGTACAGGAGGGCACAAGGAAGATTGGAAAAGCCATATTGACAGGGGATTTATAGTGAGGGGAACAGAAAGGCATGCAGATGTGAATCCAGGATGGTATGTTGCCAACAGTATGCCAGGATGTCACTGAGTAGCAGCAGAGCACCTGACAGGGGAACGTGAACAGCCAGCAGTCGTGGTCCACATTGTTATGAACGACGGAGGTAGAAAGAGGGATGTGGTCCTGCAGACAGAATTTAGGGAACCAGGAAGGAAACTAGCAAGCAGGACCTCAAAGGTAGTAGTCTCCAGATTACTCCAGTACCACACACAAGTGATTATAGAAATAGAAGGATAAAGCAGATGAATGTGTGGCTGGAAAATTGGTGCAGGAGAGAGGGCTTTAGGTTCCTGGTATTTCAATGTCTTCAAATTTATTAAAATCTATTTACAAAGACCTCAGAGTAAGCATATGGTATTCACGACAAAGCCTGTTCCATGTCTAGCTCCCTTAGAGCCTCTTGGTCATCTGACTACTGATGTCACAGTTACATCATTAATATCATCATGGCCTCATTAACATATCCATTAACCCATTACTCTACACCTCCCCTAAGTATAATCTCAAACTGTTATATTCTTTTGTTAAACTATTTACATTACATTTACCAACTTCTGTAACCCTCATATATTGTTTATAGTTCTATCCAACTCCTACTTTTCACCAAGTCACTGTCATAAGGGCTTCTATCTCCAACAGTAGTCTCAGCTGCCTTGGAGGATATTGTGGACATAGGCAGCTGCTTGTCTTTTTCCTGGAAGACAAACACCTTGGTGGAGTGGGATAGCAGCTTTCCACAACTGGTGGTAACTGGGCTGTGTTCTCTACAGTGAGTCAACTGCAATGGTTGTGAAACCCATTCAATGAAAGACTGATTCAAGAGGGAAGACTTCAGGACATGTACAGTCGTATTCCCTTGAATATGAAGAGGACAAACTAACGTTCTCTCTGAAATCTTCTGCTCCCTCTTTGCACACTGGGTAAAGGCCTGAGAAGATGAAGCATCTTCAACATCGACAAAGAATTTCACCGCTGTATCATTCATTGCTGCATAGATGGCAAAGAAAGTACTCAGTATCTGAGATTTGGATAAATCTCAAAGACGAGAAGAAGAATGACGACCATCTTGAAGATAGTGCCAGATATGAAGAAAATATGACTTCCCTACTACTCTTGGTGTACCATGTGCACTTTCTATAGATAGCGGTAACATTTCCACATGAGGCTGCTCCGCTGTAGGCAATGTGATGACGATATCAGCATAAAAAGGTAAGATTACACTGTCTCCAACATGGAATGAATCTCCAGAACTAGATCTAGATGAAATTTCTGGTTAGGACTCTTCAGCTGTAGAAGATCCGTAGTTTTGGCCTCTGCTTCCGCACTGAAGGATGGCTTCAGTGTAAGTATGACTTGCAGATGAGATTCGAGTGTGGGCCACAACTTGCTTTCACACAAATGAGTAGGTTCTACATTTCCTCTAGTGGTTTGATCCAACTTGGAATCGAGCATTTCTTTCACCCAGGATGGCTCACTATGGTCAGCCAACAATGTACAATGCATCTCATTGGTAGTTTCAGCGGGACAGGTAGATGAACCCAGCTCTTCAGCAGCTTCTGCAACAGACTCCTCAAAAAGGGCAACAGAGATTTCATCTGGGATTGTCAGTGGAGTCAGGGTGTAACGAGATGCAGGACCTTGTCTCCCAAGGGTCACCTATTTCTGCAGTGGCTTCCTTCTCAAGAATTTTGTCAGAAAAGAGCCAACCAAGGTCTGGAAGCTCCTCCAGCAAATGGTCACCGTCTTTTTCAGAGCCTTTTATATTCCATGCCTTCTAGCCTGTCAACGAAAAGAAATGAGAGTTCTGCAATCTCCTCCGGTGGCCCAATGGATGGTGCTTCTACAATAAAGAATAGCTCACTGCATAATGAATGAACTTCACATGCTGCTGCTGTATCAAAGCCCTTCAGCCAACTTTGGAAATTCCTCCTTGAATGTAACTTCGCTGTCCTCTGCTGGGACCTCGTCGAGCTTTCGTATAAGACCAAGTCTAATCTGCTGAGCGGAGAAAGTGGCTGATTCCGTAAAATATAGAGGGTTTTGTTAATTTCTTTTTCTTTGTGCCTATAGGTGGTGGTGAACCGATCCTTCACTTGGAGGTTTGTGCCTCCAGGCCCTTGTAGACTTCAATCAGATGGTTGACTCTTGATCCCTTTGGAAGGCAGTCCGATCTGTCCGATAAGACAGAGATTCCTGCACTGGTGTCGAGCTGAA
Organism: Carcharodon carcharias; assembly: GCF_017639515.1. Classification (NCBI taxonomy): domain Eukaryota; kingdom Metazoa; phylum Chordata; class Chondrichthyes; order Lamniformes; family Lamnidae; genus Carcharodon; species Carcharodon carcharias. Next base: position 106,951,728 of record NC_054486.1, read on the forward strand.
ATTCCATCCAGTAGGCTTGAACTTCCAACTTCACAGACCACAACTGCTAATCAGTTTCTTTGATTTGTCCAGGGAAATCATCAGGTTAGAAAGGTAACTCTCCTATTTATTGGGCTTCAAGCTGCCTGAGAACATATTCTAATTTCCTGCCCTTGAATGTTGTTCTTGATTTACAAAACTGTTTAAAATAACCAGTCCTGCCACAGAGAAAGGATTCAGCTCTTGCTGCTGGGCATGGTGGTGTTGTCTGTTAGCACCTGGAGCACTTGAATGTAGAAGGAAGGATTCTCCCTGCCTCTTTGGTGATTTTGGTGGACCTTTTTGCGGGCTTTTTGGTGGGTGGGGCTCCCAAACTTTTGACAGGCCTCTGTGCAGGATTTTTGGTGGTTTTGCCAGGTTTTTTCACAGGTGGCTCAGTGAGTGGGGCTTCTGATCTTGGGCCTACGCACTGAACCAACCGTCCCAAGCCTCGATGTCGCCCCAAGTTACACCCCAATTTTGGCATCATAACTCGGCCTACCTCATGATCTGATTGACCTTTTCTAAGGTCAAATTCTGTTTATATTGTAAAAATTCCAACGGCTCATTGTCAAACACATCATCAATGATGCAGTTGTGAATGAATTTGTGTTTTGAGATCTGTAACTGTAAGTACTTGCCAATCGATATAAATCATTAATAGAAGAATCAATGGATTCACCCAGCCTTTGGCTCCTCTGATTGCATTTCCATAACCAAATTCTTTGTGGGGCTGAAGTATTTATCAAAGGCCCTCATAACCTTGAATGATACCAAGGCTGACTTGGTGTTTGCAAATCCAGGACATTGTCAGCTATGGTCCCCATTGCATATAAAAGTGTGGAGACCTGGTGTTTTTGAAGTTTCCCTTGTAACCCCAAAGCTGTTCGGTACCTTTCAAGCTGTCTGTTCCAGAGCCCCCATCACTGTCCTTACTATGGACCTTCGATGTGTTGGGAAAGCTGCAGAAGGGGTAATGGCTGCTCAGTGGCTAGCGATATCGTGTGGCTTCACTGTTCCCTACCATGGTACTTTTCGGGTCTGATTTCATCACTGCCATGTCAATTTTCTTCTTTCACTGTTCGTCACTCATGGATTGCTAATCTGTGGCCAAAGTTTGCTAGACTCTGGCCTTTAACGCTGCCACCATGTTTCAATGTTGTTGCCAAGCAATAGTGGTGTTTTACTCATACCATACTTTCTAGTCTTACCTAACCTTAATGAGGCTATGCTCCCCTATGACAGACTTGAGATAGTCAGTATAGTTTAACTTGAAACAATTTATTAGGAACAATTTACAAAGACATCAGCATAAGCACATGGTATTCAGGACACAGACTGTTCAGAGCCTAGCTTTCTTAGAGTCTGTGAGTCATTGGACTACTGATGCCACAGTTAGAAGCTTAATATCATCATGGTCTCATTAACATATCCATTAACCTATTACTCTACACCTGGGACACTGGGACCGTCTTTGAGGGAGATGGGATCTGTACAGGCCAAATGGGTTGCACCTAAGTAGAGCTGGGACTGAGTTCTTTGTGGGGCATTTTACAAGTGCTGTTGGAGAAGGTTTTAATTAGGTTAGCAGGGGTGTGGGAACCAGGAGGTAATATCAGGGAGGAATACCAAGGTGCACAGAATACTGGGAGAGATGGATAACACCGAGAATAAGGAATGGCAAGTTAATATGTGGGGTCAGGGTAAGGGAGAAATTAATAAAGTCTAAATCAGGGTTACTGTGCATGTATGTGAATATGCAGAGTGTAGTAAATAAGACTGGTGAGTTACAGGCACAGATTGCCGTGTCAAAATACGATGTTGTAGCAATAATAGAAACCAGGCCCAAAGAAGGGTAGGACTGGGTACAGGTGCAGTGTCTGAAAACTGGAAACTTCTGGAGCAATTGGATTTTGGATCTTGCCGGTTTTGGGGTCAGGTGATTTGGCAGGTCAGGTAGGATGCGATGAGCTGGTAGCTTCACGCTATCTTCAGGTCCTACTAAATCACAGACACTGCCTGAATTAGTTACTAATTTTACTATAATATATGTTGTGTGGGATGGTAGTGAGAAACTCCCAATGAAATCCTGGGTTTAAGGAAAACACCTGGAAGTCTTTGGTTTTGCAGGATTTGCCTTCATGGAACTTGAAGCTGGTTCTGAATAAACTAATGTCAGAATCTTTTAAACCTGTGGGTTGGTGAACTGTAGTTCCTTTCCCTCAAAATGGTCGCAACTTTAGCATGGAGTGGAGAGCCTATGAATCGCAGACAGTGGAAGCTGGTCTACTTTCTCTCGTTTGTAGGTGGAGGAATCCTTGTAAGCAATCCTTCACGTTTTTTGCAGTTAAGTTTGTTAATGAGTCTGGGAAGCCTGCTGCCAGGCCGGGTCAGGTGGTTTCGGCCAGGTCAGGTGGGGTCAAGGGTCGCCCAGACTACACAAAGCATGGGAAAATTCCAGTGGTGAAACCAATAAGTGGTCCATGCCAATGTAGCACCCAGCTGCACAAGCCAGTGAGGTATTCTGCTCATTTATCAAGAGTCAAAATTCATGCATGGCAGCTTATAAAAATGTCTACTCTTCGACATCTCCGCATTTCGGATAGTTGGATTTGAGACACTGAATGTGTACTAAATAGTCCTGGATACAAAGTGTTTAGGAAAGATAGGGAAGGAAGGTGGAGGTGTTACGATATTGGCTAAGGGGAACATTGCAGTGCTGGACGGGGAGGATGTCTCAGAATGGTTACACTTTAAACAAATATTTCACTGGCTTGAAAGCTTGTGGGATATGCTGAGGTCCTGAAGGGCACTATAGAAATGCAAATAACTTCCATTCCTCCCGCCCCCTCAATCGTTTCAATTTCTCAAAATGCACAATTGCTTTTGGATTCATTTACACTGCCTGCTTTGCTGTCCTTTCATTCCACCACTCAAACACACTTTGGGAGAAAAGGTTCTGCCTGATTTATTTCTCACTCTTCACATCAATGCGCCCCCTTTGGATTTGAACCCTTCATCAGGGTGAAGCAATTAACCTGGATCAACTTTGTAACTGTCCTTCAAAATATATGAACATGTGAAATAGGAGCAGAAGTAGGCCATTCGGCCCCTCAAGCTTGTTCCACATTCAACAAGATCATGGCTGCTCTGTTTGTGTTTCGGATTCCACATTCCCATCTAACCCCAATAACCTTTGATTCCCTTGCCTAACAAGAATCCATCTACCTCTGCTTTAAAATATTCAGTGACCCCACCTCCACCACCTTCTGAGGCAGAGAGTTGCAAAGTTGTACAACCCTCTGAAAAAAATTTTCCTCATCTCTGTCTTAAAAGAGCGACCCCTAATTTTAATACAATGCCCCCTAGTTCTGGACTCACCCACAAGAGGAAACATCCTTTGGACATCCACCTTGTCAATACCGTTCAGGGTCTTATATATACTTCAATCAAGTCACCCCTCACTCTTCTAAAATCTAGTAGAAACAAGCCCAGTCTAACCTTTTCTATAGGACAACCCACTCATTCTAGGTATCAACCTAGTAAGCCTCCTCTGAACCGCCTCCAACACATTTACATCCTTCCTTAAATAAGGAGACCAAAACTGCACATAGCATTCGAGATGTGGTCTCACCAAAGTCCTGTATAACTGAAGAATAACATCCTTGTTTTTATGTTCAGTTCCTCTTGGAATAAAGGATAGCATTCCATTAGCCTTCTTAATTATTTGCTGTACCTACATGCTAACTTTTTGGGACTCATGCACTAGAGGGGAGACAGTGATTTCTGGAGCTGGTCGAGTAAATCCAGAGACCCAGAAAAATGCTCTGAGGACCAGGGTTCAAGAATTTGAATTAAGAAATAAATCTGGAATTAAAAGTCTAATGAAGACTATGAAACCATTGTTAAAACCTATTTGGTTTACCACTGTCCTTTAGGGAAGGAATTCTGCCACCCTTACCTGGTCTGGCCTACACGTCACTCCAGACTCTTAAATACCATCTGACTAAGTGCAGTAAATGCTGGCCTAGCCAGTGACGCCCACATCCCCTGAATGAATTTTAGAAAAAGCACCCGGATCCCTCAGAATTCTGCAGCCATTCTCCGTTTAAGTAATGCTCTGCTTTTTTATTCTTCCTGCCAAAGTGAACAACTTCACATTTTCCCACATTATACTCCATCTGCCAGGTTTTTGCCCACACACTCAACCTATCTATATCCATCTGCAACCTCCATATGTTCTGGACTTTAACCTTCCAATCCAAATGCAAGACAGGAACCAACAAAATCATATTAAAAGGTTAACAAAAATCCACACAGAAAGATGGCAGAGGTGATTTAGCAATAGTTCTATAATTTGATGTTGAGGCTAAGATGATGCAGAATTACAGTGCTGTCTGACTGGATTTAATTAGAGCCTTTCCCCGCTATCCTTAAACCTTGTACTCTTTTCATAATACATCGTTTTATGGTATCAATTAAACGAATCCAGTTTTAATGACAAATAAATGCATAAGTGAAATGATTGATTGAAATTTAAGAGAGATTATTGAGAAATCAGAATACAGGGAGCAGATTTACTCCAATTCTGTCCCCTTAATAAGGGTGCTGCCTTCAACCAAGTGAGGAAGCAGGACAGTCTCAGTGGGAGATGGGATCAAGGCTTAAATTAACCTCATATCCTGCCAAAGGATAATTCCACTGCAAAAAATAAGACACAATTCAAAATACTCCGGATGCTGGAAATATGGGCTTCATTGTAGAGTGAGGATTTCAAATGACCACACCTCACATACAGAATATAAAAGCAAAATACTGTGGATGCTGGAAATCTGAAACAAAAACAAAAATTGTTGGAAAAGCTCAACAGATCTGACAGCGTCTGTGGAGAGAGAGACAGAGTTAACGTTTCAAGTCCGTATGACTCATCTTCAGAGTCATACTGACTCGAAACGTTAATTCTGTCTTTCTCTCCACAGATGCTGTCAGACCTGTTGAGTTTTTCCAGCAATTTTTGTTTTTGTTTCATACATCTCATACAGTTTCCCCATGAATATTGCAGCATCCCTTTAGTTAGCCATTTGTGCTGATCTTGAGCTCCACCCACCTGAAAAGACCCTCCTCCCACCTCGATGTATCGCAGTTGTTATTTGAGGGCGGCGTTGCCTAGCTGATGGGCTGCCTGGTTGCAGAGATGGTGTGCGTCTCCTACCATATCTGCTCCACCATCTTTGACCCTCCCCCTGTCACCCACCAATTTCCCCCCTCACCATTGACCCACCCAATATGACCTTTACTCTCCCCTCTGTAACCCTTGAACCTCCCCCCATCACCCTGGACCCTATAACGATCAACCTCCACATGCCTTCCCTCTCCTCGGAGGCCACACCTATCACTGTGTCCCTGCCCACCCTGACCCTGCCCACTCCCGGTATCTGTGCCATCTTTCTTGTCGTTCCCCACCCCCCCAGTGACCCTCCCAAAGAGAACTACACCTGC